>NC_051155.1:210722419-210752293 GCF_013339745.2 Dermacentor silvarum | reverse complement strand
TCTGATACCATGTCACATTCCTGCCCTACTCAGAAGATGCCGTGCCCACAGTACTTCCGAACTTGCCAAACTACATTAGAAGGACTCTGACGAAAGAAAGAAAAGAAGAGATGTCTCACACGCTCCACGGGTCCCAGGTTTATTCGGCACGCAAACCACTCCGGTATAGGCAGTTCCGCCTACTATGACCCTGTATGCCTGGACTACATATTCGACTCTCTGAGTACGAATAAAGTATTATTATTATTATTATTATTATTATTATTATTATTATTATTATTATTATTATTATTATTATTATTATTATTATTATTATTATTATTATCTTACAAGAGAAGCGGCGCTTGTCTATTGACAAGACGGGGGAATACATGCCCACCGGCAGACGTGGAGGCTGTAAATATACAGCGGGATGGAATGCCCAGTCCAGTCGCAGAAGAATTGTTCATTATCGAGCTTAAGCGACCTTTGGAACTGTGGTCACTGCAAAAGTTTAAACAAACATTGCTCGTTACTGGACTGCAGAGTTTGCATTGAACGAAATGCTGCGCCTGTTGTGTTAACCAAAATGGTAGTGTTCTTCATTGGAGAAGGACTTGCCAGGGCCGCTATTTTGTAGCGATGACTTTAAAGTAATAATGCCTTTTCGCGCTTATCGCGCTTTGTCAGTGGTCAGAGCGACGGTCCCGCTCGCGTTATCAACGGGATCAGCCGGCCGTGAGCGGTGGATGATAAGACTATTCCAAAATAAGTCATAAGACATCGCTACAAAATCGCGGCCCAGCTGTAGCATCTACTTGGCTGGGCAGCTTCTTCTTCTTCTTTCTGGGGTTTTACGTGCCAAACCAGTTCTGATTATGAGGCACGCCGTAGTGGAGGGCTCCGGAATAATTTCGACCACCTGGGTTTCTTTAACGTGCACTACAAACGCAAGCACACGGGCGTTTTTGCATTTCGCTGGGCAGCTTCACAACGAAACCTTTGTGGAATCTAAAGAACAAACAGAAGGGGACCTTGGGGGCCTTTTATATCTACCAGTCTATCAGAACCATTCTACAAGCTGGTCAATTAATGCCCTAATTGAAAACAAACTCACTCGTTTAATTGCATGCCAAAGCTTGGCAAAGTTTATGCAGTTGATCAATTGGTGATGTGCCAAAAATTGGTTGCCTAGAGCATTCTGCTGCCCTGACAGCCTCAGTTGTACGTTTTTATTGCGTAACAAGGATTCATTTTTTGCTTAAAGGTGTCATTCAGCAGGGCACTGAGAATAAACTAAAAGCACCGAAATATTGCGTGTTGTAGATCAAATTTTACCATAGTTGTTTTCCTCACTTAAATAAACTATTTTATGACCAGATCTGTTGCTGTCTGAAATCATAGTAAATTGCTTATTTGAGCGTCAAAAGGACATGCTACACGTCTTCAAGCGCTGGCACAAAGTGGTTTGTACGTCGAGAAGTAATCGGGTAATGACTGCAGTTTACAGGTCGTACGTACAGCACGCATAGGGTGATTACTGCTGACCTCGACGACGACGGTCGCATTTTGAGGGAGTCGAAATGCAAGGCACCTGTGTGCCGTAAGGTGTGAGTGCGCGTTAAAGAACCCGAAGTGGTCGAAATTATTCCAGAGCCCCAGCCCCTATGATCCTGATCCGGAGGACAAAAAAAAAAAAAAAAGAAAAAAAAAAAAAAAAAGAAAAAAAAAACCCCGCGTTTGAATCTATCGACGCAATGCGAACTGGGCCCGTAAAATCTCACAGGAGTAGTGATGTGGGCTGATAAAACGTTGATTTCATGGATAAAGACGTATATTCCATGACGCTCGCAGACAACGCGCGATGCCCGAGGCTGGCGATGCGCTCATTTCGGATGCGTGCCTTCCCGCGCCTCGGTCAACAGCGCCGCCCTGCGGCATCGGTGCGCTGAGGGGTCACGCTTGCGCCGCCGGTATTCACACCTCCCCTTCTAGCCACCCTAGCCTGGGGCAGAAAGGATGCTCCACATCCGCCGCCAATGTTCGTGAGTGATGGCGCTGGCTAACACTCCCAGGGTTAGTTCTAGTTGTAAAAACATAAATACCCCAGAAAGTGGACGGGAAATCGGAAAAAAAATATATATATATATATATATATATACATATATATACATATTTATTTTATTTACAATGCTGCCAATCTCTTGCGAGATGATAGCAGGCGGAAGAGAAAGAAGTTTGGCGTGCGCCTAGTTCTGGAAAGCACGGTCAGAGGAGACAGAACGATACAATAGACAGTTTTAGTTCAGCGTTAGCGTAATAGCGGGGTTACGGGAAATAGCGTTACCGTTCCGCAAACGAACTTTGCAGAAAGAGAGTGTTAGTATAGCGTGATAGCGTAGTTTACGTGCGGGACGCTATTCCATTACGCTTTGAATTACGCATACACAGGGCACCTAATTCTATGTGTGTGTGCGTCCGGAAAGTGCGATAGGCAGCGCAATGGAAGCCAGGAGCGCGTTGTATTTTTACTTCACATGTCCGTCGATCTGCAACGAAACAGACAAGCAGTACAAGCTGTCTACCATAGCCTCCGAAATCCTCCCATCTCAGAGGCCATATGCCGTCGTCGCGCCTATCTCCCAACTTTAGCGACAGAAGGCGCTCGCATCTCAGAAAAAATTTCTCTCGTTAGGCTTAGGCGCGTTCGAAACGAGAAGCGATCTCGAAAATTCCTCAAGATTAGCCATAACACTCTCTCGGCGAAGCGGCATGAGACTAAGCAAAAGCCGTTTACGCAGTCATTTGCTACTAACAAAGTGAATTCTACGAAAACAACGCCAAATTCAGTTCGAAGCGGGCGACCGGGACCGCCGCCATGTTTTACGTACACTACGTACACCACGCTAACACTATAGTGAACTTCTAGTTCACTAGACAGTTTTAGTTTAGCGTGGTTACCGGAATAGCGGGCGTACCGGAATAGCGGGATCGAAGTGCGCATGCGCAGAACGCTAACCGACCCATACCGTTTACCGTGCGCACGCTATTTCTCAGAGTTAACGTTACCGTGTTAGCGTGGTGTACGTAGTGTACGTAAAACATGGCGGCGGTCCCGGTCGCCCACTTCGAACTGAATTTGGCGTAGTTTTTGTAGAATTCCCTTCGTTCGTAGCAAATTACTGCGTAAACGGCTTTTGCTTAGTCTCATGCCGCTTCGCCGAGAGAGTGTTATGGCTAATCTTGAGGAATTTTCGAGATCGCTTCTCGTTTCAAACACGCCTAAGCCTAACGAGAGAAACTTCTTTTTGAGATGCGAGCGCCATCTGTCGCTAAAGTCGGAAGATAGGCGCGACGATGGCATATGGCCTCTGAGATGGGAGGATGTCGGAGGCTATGGTAGACAGCTTGTACTGCTTGTCTGTTTCGTTGCAGATCGACGGACATGTGAAGTAAAAATACAACGCGCTCCTGGCTTCCATTGCGCTGCCTATCGTACTTTCCCGACGCACACACACATAGAATTAGGTGCCCTGTGTATGCGAAATTCAAAGCGTAATGGAATAGCGTCCCGCACGTAAACTACGCTATCACGCTATACTAAAACTCTCTTTCTGCAAAGTTCGTTTGCGGAACGGTAACGCTATTTCCCGTAACCCCGCTATTACGCTAACGCTAAACTAAAACTGTCTACTATAGCTAACACGGTAACGTTAACTCTGAGAAATAGCGTGCGCACGGTAAACGGTATAGGTCGGTTAGCGTTCTGCGCATGCGCACTTCGATCCCGCTATTCCGGTACGCCCGCTATTCCGGTAACCACGCTAAACTAAAACTGTCTAATATCTCCGGCTGCGGTGGTGTCACACACGCGACGTAAAGCAACTGAAAAGCTCTCTCTACAAATTCGAAATGAAGCCACAGGTGGCTCGGGGTTGAAGCCTAATTCCAGTTTTCTGCCAGGCGGATCCCCTCTACTACAGGAAAAGCTTCCGCAAGATATTTTGATTTTCTTTGATTATGCTTATTCCCGATGTGTTTTGCACATTTAGAAAGAAAATAAACACTTTGTTCGGGTATTTATATGTGCCTTCATTAAAGGCTTATAATCTGAAATTTGGCTCCGGGTTGAAGAGCACATGGACGCGCGCAATGAATGACGAAAATTGCGATAAGGAGCGACAAACTCCTTAATAAGTACACTTTTATTTCCACAGATCACAAGCATCGTCGCACTCACCTTGTTCTCGGCGGTACGTGTAAGACGAGCAGATGGGACAAATAGAGACATACTTTGGTTTACAATAGGCCCGGTCTGCAAGCTTAGTTCAATACTATAAGCAGCTGTACAAAAAAAAAAAATGAAGGCAGCTGCGAGTATGTTTATGCATATTTCACCAGACTTTACAGTCCATTTCACTGACATCAGAGCGCGCAGGTGCGTATGCATGCGGTGATGCGAGACGCCGACAAAGATGATAAAGATTTGTGACCGATGACGCTATGTGGTCTGGCAGGGAAGCAGCGAACCAGCGCCTGTGCGTTGCTTGACAAGCTCGTTGCTAAATGTCAATATTGGCATGCGATAGCGATAAAAAGCGCCATCCGCGTCCAGCACGGGGTTGGCCTGACAACTGCGAAGTGATATGATATATATGATTTTTCGCCTGCCTGCATAGCCTTAACTTCTTCGCCTTCGCAACATACTTCGAAAGCCATACAGGCGAAGTAGATTTGCGAACGTATTTTTCGAAATGTGCAGCCAGATAAGAAAAAAAAAAGAAAAAAAAAAGAAAACTGAAGAGGTTTTCCAAGCTAGAAACGGCGAAGTCCGTTGCTCGATGCGCAGATATTTATCAATATAACTTCCGAATTCAATTAGATTCGCCGCGTCCCGCTCCAAAATTAGCTGCCCAAACCTTTACTCGAGCGGACAGAGCAGAAGACACTGTGGGAGGTTGGTAATGGCCCCGCCCAAGGACATCTTGGTGTCATCACATGGAAAAAAACTGTGGCCTTGATCAATCTGCACGCTTCGATGAAGCTTGGACAACACTGCATAGCAGATGTTACGTCGACACCGAGTAGGCGGTCAGAAAAGGCGGCAAACTTACACGCGTAATTTGCTACGGCTCTTATCTAACAGATTTCTGGATGGTTCCCATTTTGCAAAGGGAAGTCTAACGCCTTAGGACTCTGTGTTTTAGCTCAGTTTTTTTCCCCCGAGAACCTCTTCAGCGTCCCTTAAGATAGTGCTGCTAAGTTGTTGTGCCCTGGAAGACGATTGTTGTAAATTGTTCAGGATAGAAAGCCGCACATCCCGACGGAAAACTATTGCAGCTCCGGCCTGTGTCCAGTCCCGTTGTCAGGCGACAGGAGGTAACTGTATTTATCGTCGTCCATCACGGACGACGGCACAGTGCCCCCTCGAGTCAGTACGCTCGGCTTAGTCACTTTCTTGCCGTCAAACCACAGGCCACGTCTGACGAGGACGCTCAAGAAGCGAGCGGACGTCTTTTCCGGAAAGTCGCCCCACCGGATGCCGTCGTCCTTTTGCGCAGACTTGAGCTTCACTCGGAGCCCCTCGACGTCGAAGCACCACGAGCAGTGCCAGCCGGCGTTGAAATCGCCGTTCTGGCCCAGCGTCCAGTCCTCGAGCTCTCCTCCGTAGAGTTCCTCCGAGTTGGCCGGGATGTCCTCGCGACGTAGGCGTGCCGCGTCATTGCCCAGCACCCTCGACAGAAAGCGCATCGTGCACACGGAGAGCACTTGCACGTGCTCCTGCACGTGCTGCCAGAAGAACCCGTACAGCGTCCAACGCAGCCGCAGAAACATGGGTTCACCGAAGCCCTCGTGCGTCTTGAGATACGCCAGCGGACCCGCCCTCGGTATCTCGTCAGCGTCCGTCAGAACGAAGAGGTCGTCGTCCCTGAGTCCCGAGAGTTGCCTCTTGGCCTGCCGCCAGAGGAAGCTCCTCTGGTAGCCGTCGGCGAACCAGCCGTCTTCCCGACCTTTCTTCGGGAAGTGGTCGAGGAAGACGTGCACGATTTTGTTTTGGTATGGCGCCAGGAATCCTTTTCGGAGCTCCGGAAGGAGGTGCAACGGCTTGGGCTCCCCCCTGGCGCTGTAGTTGGACTCGCAGACGACGAACACGTCGACGACGTTGTACAGTTCTCGCAACCGCACCTCCAAGAGGTCGAGCTCGTGGTTTACGTTGATTGCGTTAACGAGACGCCGCGGCCGGCCGTTCCTGCGGTGCACTTTCTTGTTGGTCCAGCGACGTCTGAATCGCTTGGAAGAACTGATGGCTTCGGGCAAGCTGCAGTCGTCCGAAGTCCACCCTGGCCGGCAGATGCACGAACTGTGGCTCGCGTTAAGATCGGTGCCAAGCACGAAACAGGTGCCGTTGCCAACGGGCTCGAAATACGAGAACGAGTCTCTGTCCCGAATTTCATGTCTGGGTGGAAGTTGGGGGTCATAGTACTTGAAGGGGTACTTGGGGAACTTGGTAGGTGGTTGAGACGCAGGCCTTTGGGACAGCTCTAGAGGAATCGTGACCTGCAACGACACGAATATAGGAGCGGTTAGAATGGTTTTACTTTGTTAAAGAAAGAGTGCGATAGTGAAACATTACAACTGAAAGTTTTTCGTGTAATAGTCCAATTATTATATGCGATTTCCGTGGGATGCTTGCGCAATGTATGAGTCTGACTCCGTATGGATTCCACGCCATATCCGTATGAGCGTAAATTCAACTTATGTTAGCCTCAGTAAGTATGGTACGAAGTGGAAGCACTTATGGGGAAATGAACAGGAGGGCACACTCTGGCAACTTGTGGTATAGTGCTAAACCTCCGCCGTTGCGAAAGGCGCCGTATATAGCTATTATAGTGCGAACGGTGAGGCTTTCAATTACGAAAACATACTTCATCAACTCTTGCCATCGAACCTTTTCTTTGTGTCCTCTATAGATCAGAATATCGTAAACAACTGCGTATTCGGTGTGCCGAGCCTTTCAGCCCTATACTGCCCTCATGACAGCATATAAGCAGGCGGGCTGTTCATTGGCCCACCAAGTTCAGCGATAAGCAACTTTACTTCTGGTTGGCTTATCCTTACGGTTGTACTTTTAACGTAGATAGATGAGAATACAGATGTACAGCAGGATAAGAGTACAGCAGGATATGAATTTTCGGAGCCAACTGAAACAAACGAAGATGGAGCTAAGGAAATGAAAGACAGGAAGTGCATAGGTTAACCAGGGGAGTAGAAAGTGCTTTACCTGCAGCGCCTGCTGTCCCGTGAGGACGACGGGCGCTGCTCCGCCTCCCAGCTGCGCTCGGTGGATGCGAGCCACGAGAAACCCGCTGGCGAGCAGGGCCAGCACCAGCAGGCGGGCCCGGCGGTACGACACAGCCACCATGGTTCCATGCCAGGGCTCTTACCAGCGCCCTCCTGCCGCGCCCCTCCTGCGTCGAAACAATGTCACATATAAGAATTCAATTAAGATCTTTCACAAAAATGAATTCAGACAGCCTACACAGATTGTCTATAAAGCGTTTGTGGTCCGCTCTTTTTGTGTATCTAGTCCATAGACAAAAGTCTCCTTCCTTCGCTCTATCGTGGTGCACAGATTTCAAATCAGTCCTCCGCAGATAACCTAGACTTTCGATAGACTATCAATAGATTATCTGAAGAAGAAAAAAAATTCACTGCACCTGGCTTCACACTACTACTGAAGGACTTGTACTGGCGAAATAGGTGGGAGATATATGCAACCATAGACGGCCATTATGCAACTATGTACAACGCTACGCAACTATACTTACAACGCTATGTATGTCTATGCAACGTTATGCGTTCACTGACATGCAAAGAAACGATACGCAACGACGTAACTCACGACACAGGAAGTGCGGACACAGGGATCAAGCTATGGAGGAAGAAAAATATTCAGTAGCGATTTTTGCGGTAACTGCGAGAGAAATGCGTTAGCATTACGTTGCACCTGTTTGAGGTTTCCCATTCATGATGTACACCGCGTTTACCACATCGCTCACACGACACATGCCCTGCCTCTTCGAGGAGCGGGGATATATATATATATATATATATATATATATATATATATATAGCCCCGCTCCTCGAAGAGCCGCGCTAGAAGAATTATGCAAAATGAAACTGTGTAGAAACACGATTGTATCTAACTTTTCAGTACAAACATGCCTGCTTACTGCAGCCACTAAAAAGTTAATTATTCAATTTTGGTTAATTAAGCCACCGAGATCAATAATTATCATCTCATTCTGCGTCCCCCTGGATGGGGGACGCAGTAGTAAGGTCGAGATGGTGAACACCATCTCTACCGTACTGTAGAGATGGTGTTCACGTACATCTAAGCGCCTAATTAAAAAAACAAAGAAAAGCCCGTCGACTTAACTTTGATCACCCTATATATATATATATATATATATATATATATATATATGCACGGTCTTCTAAATTTTCCCATCCCCTAGCTCTTTAGTTCTACCACGTGACCGGCTTCCCCACACTTCACAGGCGTACAAATGCTAACGCATTAAAAAAAAAAGAAAGGCTGATGGAGAATAGGCCCTCACCACATAATAGGCAAGCGGTAAGCGCTCGTAAGGTTCGGCAACCTTGGAAGGCCTACTTCCCAAGAGTTAAGGCGCAGATAAGCTCCAAAGAGAGGGAGGGGCGGCGTCAGAGGAGGTTGGCTTGTAGCTCTATATACCTATGCCTGTAATGGATCCAGTCGTATCAATCTCCTCCCTGCTTTTTTTCCACCAATACTCTAAACGTCTCTTGCTTATCTCGATTGCTGACCGGTTGATGCTTCCGTCACCTTGAAATCCAAGCGATTCAGGAAAGTGTACGTTACCTACGGGTCTCACTGGGTCCGCTGCCTCTCCCACACCCTCTAGAAGCCACCTAACGCCCCCTGAAAACAACGACACGAAACCACCACGCGCAGCTACAATTTTCAAGGACATTACATATCAAGGTGCATGGAATAATTCTAGAGTCAGTGCAATGCTAGACTCCATGAGCCCGCGATGATTCGAAGATTTCCACTGCTTAATTAGGATGGCATAGTAATGTCCTATAGTGCTGTTGATGTGTTTATGATCCATAATGTGATGTCTTAGAATGCATTTTCACTCTTAGATGTTTCTTTCTGACTGTTCTTGGGGCTAAAGCAACCTCTCATTTGTTATGCGCAGGGGCCAATGTCGGAGTCAGCGCAATTCGTGCTACATTCGTTATTCCATACTTTCGAATATTCGACTATGTAGAATATCCGGCAGTATACGACCACTAGAACCTGCACGAGGCAAGCTTCGATGAATGTGGTGGCTTGCACCTCAACATCAACAAGCGAGTACAGCTATACTGAAATATCACAAGCCGGTCGCTCATGAGCTGTGCATTCGAGCGAATAGTGATTTCCGTACACTTAAAAACTTTATTACATGCGTTAATGAATGTTAGTTATCAAGCTTACTGCCCACCCGGTCACTGTTTTCTAACAGGGAAAATATATGCGGCCGGTATTCAATTCGAGATAGGTAGTCATTTTTTTCCACGTACATTCGAAGGCTACAATTTTGATATTTGGATATCCAGCTATGCTCCTTTCCATTTGACTTCCTCGTAACGAATTTCATTTCCACGAAGACGAGGAAGAAAAAGAGGCCCACATTCCTTCCCCGTCGCTCGGAAGTTGTTTTCCGGATCTCTCTTGTCTCTCCCGCCCTTCCGTGTTCGTCCGTTATCGACTACACGTTCTTTCGATGCAATCCCGTTTCCTGGGCATATAACAGACGCGCAGACATGTGACCCGCTGACAAGGCATCCGAAACCAGAACGGAACGCGGAGGTACTTAAGTGAAAAAGAAAGAAACAGGGGCCATGCAAAGACCCCGCGCCGTACTCTTGCGCCGCCGCAGCAGTATATATACGCGAAAGTGGACAGTGCGCGTATATCAGGAAGAAAATGAGCGAAGAGGGCTAAAGGGGCCGGCAGAATACGACGGGCCGCAGGCTCTTTTCGCGCCTCGGAGCGTTTTGAAAAGAGCCCGAGGCGCGGCGGCGGCGACACAACTGCATCCGGTGGGTCACAGGAGCATTGTGAGCGTGCGCCGGCCGCTTCAGAAGCGGGTCCTCCTGCTGCTGGTTAGCGTGTGACGCCATGCGTGTCGCGCGTCCGACATGCAGCTGCGTGGAGCGCACAACGTCGCATCAGCGAACGAACGACGTGCACTTCCTTGGCATCTGGGCCACCGCGTGGAAACAGCGAGGCGGATGACGCGTGCGTCCATGAGAGGAACCAAGACACTGGCGCACATAGCTTTTCTCGCTCTCTTTCAACAGTTCTTTTTCTTCCTTTTTTTTTTCGTTCCTCCACTCATTCGTTATTCCTTTCCTTCGTTCTTACGCCAGGTTAACGATAGAGAGAACAATGACGTGCTTCGGTCGCGCACTGCGAAACAATGTGGAGTTGTACACCTTTACATTATAGCATGATATTGAAACTCGTGCTTTCTACATAGACATTTGGAAGCAGGCGCAGAAGGCCGATAGCACCTCTTTCCTAGTGTTTTTGGAGCAGGAGAACTCAGCAGTATAGATGGATTATGGCAGCTCAGCTGGCTCGTGTTCGTGTCCGTATACCTCATCCGTGCCTCGCAAGGACGTGAGAAGGGTGAGAATTCGCGTCATAATTCGCGCTTATATATGGACTACTAAAAAGTGGGCAGGTTTTCTCCTATTTTGCCCCAACAAGTACTCCGTTACAGCCAAATCCAAACATCCGAGATTCAGGTGAACACCAGCACAAGAACACATGTTCTTTCACTGCAGTCGCAGAGCAGCTGAGGTATAGGTCATTGTTGAACGCTTGCCCGTCGTCCACATCTACTGGCTGCGACCGTCCGCTGTGCGGTAGATGTCCTGGGCTGCAGCTCCTTAGCATTGCAGAATCAGGCGCCTGGTTTATAATGAAAGCCGTAATCAATCTTTCACCTAGCCGAGAAAAAAAAAAAAAAAAAAAAAAAAGATTACGTGGCTGTATGGAGCACAGCATGCCAGAAGAAGGTGCATTGCAGACCTGAAAATTGCGGCGCCATTCCACAACAAACATGTTCGTGGCCGTTGGAACGTTGGCACAAAACCTGCTGGAACCCTTCCCAGCGTGGAGGTGAATCGAGGGAGGGCGCATGGGAAACACGTTCTCCCGCTGTCTTGCGAGCACCGCTTTGTTTCGAGCGCGAAAATGGAACAGCTGAGCGTTGCTCGGTCCCTTGTGCCACGGCGAAGGTCGTCCGGTGTGGAAGCCGGTCCGTGCTCGCGACGTTGAACCCGCTGACCCGCGAAAGACCCGGCCCTCGAGCGGCGCGCTGTGGGCACGCGTGCGCCCTCCGACTCGCGCGTGGTCAACTCGTGGTCAGCGCGCGCGCGCCCACGTGCGCATCATGTTTGATGCGTCCATTGTGCACTCGCCGCAACCGCGGCTGCTGAAGCCTTTGTCGTAGCATCCGCTCCGCACACAAATGCGCACACAGCGAGAAGATACAAGGGGCAGGGTTCATTAGGCGTAATGGAGTGGAAATCTCGACGCGGTTGGTCTGAACTGCGTGACTTCGCGGCGATCTCGAAAACAGCTGCCCGTGGCGTCGGGGTGTATTCTGCTGCCGGCACAGCGGTGCTTGATATGCATATTAATTTAACCGGCGGCACGTATGACTCAACCGCATGACTCAGCCAGGAGGCCGTTGCTTTTGTTTTTGCGGAGAAAGCGCAAGAAAAGTTCACGTAGGAATGATGAGAAGACATAGGTTCCTGCTCAGCGAACAACCAGCTTTACTATATAATGATCTAGGCCCACGACCAATTAACACTTTGAAGGGTGATAAAAACAGAGAGAAACAATTTGACGTAATGTTCCTTAATCATGTTTGAAGCATATTAACTTCTCATATGCATACCCAAGTTTCAGAAACCGTCACGTCACGATTGTCGTGCGATCTCTGATAGAAAAAGTACCAACGCGTGGCGCTATGAACGGTGACATTAGCTAGCGCTTGCTGAAACTTTTACGACAGTGCATGGTGCGCCGAAAAATGTTTCTCACTTTCTTGTTTACCATGGCGCTCACTTCTGCTAGATCTGAAAAAGTCGTAGGATATAGCTGATGGCGAAGCGAAATTTTGCAGTGACATGATTAAGAGTGTCCCGTTTCGACAGGGACGGTTGTCATGTCGCTTACAGCGCGCATGAAAAGTTGATAGAGAAAGCATTCGCAAGATAGTTTAATGGATTGTTATGCGCGAGGGTGAGTGCAATAACGCCCGCCGCTCAGAATAAAATTTGCTCGACAGTTAGCCTTTAGGCGGTTCTAAAATAAAGGCATAAAGGAGAAAATACAACAACACAAAACATGATCCCGCTGCACTTAGATAACGTACGTTTAAATACACCTTGTGAGAAATAACGTGGTTTGTCAGCGGAGCAAACGCAGACGCGAGACGTCACACTATATACGTGTATAGCATATATCTAAGCCTGTTTGCATATCTCACTCAGAAACGATGTCATGAATACGTACGTAAGCTGGGGTATTGGCGTCCTGATGATGGAATTATAAGAATGATTGCCCAGGTTTGACATTCACTGTGATAATTGCCCTTACAACGACAACTTGCTTCCAAAATTGTGTCGGTGAAAATGATAGGGTTTGCCATGCGAACTGGTTGAAGCCAAGGTTGCTTTAAATCGTTCTTTCTTTAATTCGTTTCTCATTTTCTTTATCCGCAGTTGAGGTGTTGTACGTCCACCAACGAGTCCACCATCGAGTGAGTCGGTAAATCCTGTGAGCAAATCAATTCCAAAGGCAGAGCCTAACACTGAGCGAAACTATATAAACGGTACTGCCGCACGCCTTACTTCGACTGCGAAAAGCCACAATCGATCCAGGACGAGCATGTTCGTTATGCAAAAATAGCGCAGGTGCAATCGTTGCCACTTTATATGCATTCTGCATGCGCGTATATACGATGATAAATGAGCTAATTAGTGATGCACGACCAGTGAAGTTACTTACATGCAATGAGCCCAGCAATGTCGCGATACCTGTAACGGTCTTTACTGGCTGTCGATATTCGTGTGCCCTTCGATCAGCCCAATGCACTCAACCGAGTGAACAAGAACGAACAGAAAATGTTAATGTTCCCCTTGCTGCTTTTGCAGTGGAGTCCACGGAAGTCATAATAATGTGGCTTATCCTCGCACTTATTTCTCTCAACCCTGATTTCGCAAAGACCGACTACATTATTTTCAAAAATACATTAGAAATCTATTCACCTCTTGAGCAAGGTCCACATTATTCGGGGAATACATGGGGCCTATATCACGACTGAGGTTAGTAAAAAAAAAAAAGGTACTGCATTTTCAATATTTTGAGCAAGTCAAGTTGCGGTTATCGCACACGTAAAAAATCGATGACCATGAGCAACCGTCGTGCATATGGAAGCTGCACTACGCTGCACACGCTAGCACAACGCGAAAGACGAAGCACGTAACTGACACACTAATACAACGCGCAAGACAAAGCACGTAACTGAATCGTCACCGAGTCAAATCAGCGCGTACAGCGCGTCGTAATTGCAGCCTCCGCGATCAACTTCAGAAACATTTTCAGAGCTAATTGCGGAGGCCACGCTCCGCTGTGCTGAGTACGGTGAACGCCACCTAAGTGGCGTTGGTAGTGCTTCTTAATGCCAGCGTCCCTTCGAATGCTGGCATCGAGGCGTCGTAGTGCTGAGACCACCGAAGCGTTCACTGTCGGTGCGCGTTAGTGTCATAATGCAGTACTTCTCTTTTCTGCTCGTAGGCGGCGGCACCGCCCCGAGCAAGAGCGCGGGTACACGGAGGAGTGTTAGATATATAAGGCGCGTCTGTGTAGCTCTCTGCAAATGCGTTTGTGGCGCAATGGGTTAACCACATCGGCTATTTGCGCTCTTGCCTCAAATGAAGAAGACTGGCGCCAAATATTTGACGACACTGTGAAGACAATGTGACGTTGGACAAGTATTTGACCAGCGCCTGATGGCGACAGGTATTTAACAAGGAAACACGTTAACTTTCGCACGGATGACATGCATAACTGATGTCGACAGTCAGAAAACGACGTGAAAATTCTGAATTAGCTGCTATACAAGCGCTTGCGGACGGTTTTCGAGATTTCCATGTATATACGCTGCTTGCTTGACAAGTTACGCAAACTTCTCGTTGTCGCATGTCATTCGGCATCTGATCGCAAATTGCACCCACTTGTTTTTTTTTTTTCGGTATTATTGTTCTTGTTGTAAAAGCACACAAGTTGCCAGAATGGCTATGGAGGTCGCATTGTGTCGACGATGTGACTATAAAAGAATGACAAGTACCATTACCCAACTAACGCCAGTATAAGGCGAAGTTATTGATTATTATCTGAGTATTTAACCTGTCTGTCTTCGCAAGGTGAAGCTACTGTATAAAGACCCGCGTATTCCTTAAATGAGCAACAACGGCAAGTTGCACGAGCTTATATACGGTGCTTCTTTTATGCACCGTGATTTTGCTACAGAACGCATTGCGATAAACGTTCTATCCTAGCGCAACCGAAAAGTAGACTTTTCCAAATAAATTCTTATCATCGCGAACTTTTCCCGCTTTATTCGCGCGGAGATGATTCCGGCTTTGCGTAATGCGGGAAGCATACGGAATCACGAAAATGCGCGGAGGTTTCTTTTATAGGACTCGTAGTAATAACACGCGTCATAACATAAAAATTGCAATTATTTGTCATCACAATATTACCGCTACATTATTGTGTACAAGGAAGCAAAGTTAGAACTCAAATATAACCGAAGAAATTTTTCACCCCGGCTCTTGTAAGTGTGAGCGTCTGGGCGACCTGCAGTGCTTTCTTGTTTTTGATGATTATTGTTATTATTATGATGATGATTATTTGTATTTAAACCAATTTTTTTTTGCATATAAGGAGAATAGGGGCTTAAATGGACAGTTAAATCACATTCAGTCCTGCCTACCAATGCATAAAACTATAATATTTACCGAAGCATGCAGAGGCCCTGGGAGCTTCACAGCTCATAAGCCCATGAACGGGCTCACGAGCTCTTCTGCAGTACCTGAAGGCAACATACTTGAGTACCCGACAGTATATAGACATGCTACGCCTTATCTGGTGCGTGTCATTGATCTGAAACACTGTCTCTTCTCTCTCACTCACTCTTTCACTCACCGATGTACCTATCCCCACGTCTAGGGTAGCAAATTGGACGAATTGTAGACGTATTCTAGACAAATGTCTTTCCATCCTTCTCCCCTCTCTATATGGAACCGACATGTATGATGTCCCCTTTTATTTACGACTTTTTCCTTGGATCAAACTTTCTTTCGCCGCTTTGATAAGAGCACAGAGAGACATGCATGTGGCGCAACTCGAGCCGCAGGCTTCTTCCTCGAAACAGGACGCCACTCTTTTAGTGCACCTCTAGCACGCGAGTAGATTACACGGTACCCTCTCCGCGGCCGCAGTTTCCGCTTAACGTGCACCCAGCAATAAGGAAGGCTGTCGGCGATGGAGTGCACCGAGCAGTTACTGCACATCGGCTGCAAGTTAGTCGGCGATACTGCCGCCAGCAGCCTCGCTCAGAACGTAGGCGGTCCTGCGTCGCTCTCGATTCCTCTAAGTGCATGTACTTTGCACGCACGTGCGAGAAGCTTGTTCCCGTTTGTTACCCTGCGATAGGCAAACTTCCGCGTACGCGGAGCGCTACGGTGTAACAAGGCTGAATGAACAAACACTGTCTAGCAAAGTTTGTTGCTTGACGAATTGGTGCTTAGATGCTATGGGTATAATAGCCGACGCGAATACGGACACACACACACACAAGCACACACACGAACAAATGAACGCCAAATGCTCAAACACATACGCGGGGCGCGTTTGATAACGTCTATGTCTTTTGCGCGTGTCCGTATTCTTTGTGTCGGCAATACCATGGCATTTAAATATCGTTGAAACATTTGTTAAAATAATTAAAAAAACTACATTTGCCACTTTTCTCTCTGACTTCTCCAACCTGTTGGAAAAAAAATGAACTTCTAACTTACACCTGATGTGGTACCACGCTGTAATTTTCCCGTTATATACGTCATGTCATGTTTGAGATAGGAGCCCCCGACAGTTTCTTAACCCTTGGACCTCCAAATGCAACCATCTCTGTATACCTTGTGTGTAATGTACACAACAAAGTTAGTACTCGACTTGAATTTGTGTTTGCTGATAAGTATAAGGCAATTTAGATTGTGATGTTCAAATTGGAATGCAGACGAGAGGAGTACATGACGACACCTCTTATGCGTGACTACTTGAAAGCATGACGTGACATCGGAGTAGCCAGTCGCTAAACGTGTAAAACATACACCGTAGCTCCCAAAGCTCACCATCCTGTACGCACTGTCATTTTAAATTAACGCGCAGGCGAGCGTGGACTTAAGAAGTGCCCTACATTTTTCGACGAGCTCGCGCTTCAATTTTCTTTCCGACAGTTCTTGGTTTTCTAAAGTCAAGGAGAGTCTGACAGAAAACAATACGTCCGCCAGCGCGAATTAAGTCGTAGCTTTTAACACAGCGCTACAAATGAATGGGTACATTGCTCTCGTCTTGCATTACGCTTATGTTGCTCAAATCTAATTACTGTTCTCTTGAGGACGCGGGGCATTAAGCAAGCGTGGCATTGGAGGGCCATCATTACGCGAACAATGCACGCGCGTGCAAACGATAAACTGTCGTGGTCACTCGCGTGCGCTGTGCACGCCAGAGGTGGGCTCTCAGTCGAGGGAAGAAGCGAAGCACGCCGATGAAATTACGTAGGTGGCCGCGGTTCGTCGCACCCTGACTGGGTATAGCGAAGGGCGGCAGGCCAGCTTTAATTGTGGCCGTTGTGTGCGCCACGCAGTGAGAGCGCGGATCACAAGGCGAGTGCGTGACTGCATGCTTCGTGCTTTCCGTGTGGTTCATACGACGCATCGGATTGCGTGCCGACTGCTGCATTGACGATTTGGCCTATACGCGAGCGGACACGAACGCCGGAGAGTCACCATCACCCCTTTGTAGCTGAAGGTTTTAACATGCAGGCATACCGGTAGTGATGATAAATAGCAGCTAAAATTTTGCGCCAGGAACGTTACCAAGATGTTAAGCATGCCATATTAACCCCTTTCTGGTCCTACGATTCCTGTAGGAATCATAACGCGATGTCATATAGCTTCTCGGCCTTTTGGGCTAAGATCAAATTGTGGCATAACGCGATGCCGGAGGCGAAGAAAAACCACAAGCCAGAGCTAACCTGAGAAATCAAAGTGCCAGCAACTCTAATAACATAACTTATGTAGACTTGGTGCTGCAACTTATTGGTTCTCCCAGAAAATTAGAAAGAATTCAAACATACAGTATGGGCTTAGATTAGGCATTTAAGCTGCGTCTAAGGTGCAAAGTGTCTCAGGACACCGCACGAAAACAATCTACGAATGATCATGCTCATTTTTCACACATTTGTGATATAGCTTTAGAAGTTCTAATCTCCATAAGATCCCTGCAACATACTTATTGTGACAGACGGCTCGTGTGTATCACGAAAAACCACTCCGGAAGTTTTATTATTTATCTTTTTCTTTTTCATTCAGTTGCACATAATGTAAATTTGTTACTTCGAAAGCAAAATTCCGACCGGAAGGGGTAAAAAAAAAATAAACATTATACAAACCACAACCAGCAGCTGATGTACTTGATACGCTATTCAGTGTGAACCGCCGTAGCGAAAAGAAGAAAAAGAAAATAAAAGAAAGAAAAAAATAACAGGAAAGAGAATTAAAAGTACCAGAGAAAGTGACCTTCCAAGATTGTGGCATTCACTAAACACAAGAGCGTATCCCAGCTTGACAGTTCTGTCACACACATTGCCTGGTGTCGCCGTTTGAGCTTATTTCATTACTTTTGCCTCAAATACGTCAATACCAGTTCATTGAGAACGCGTTCCGTATCCCAAAACTGAATGTACTTATGATCCCGTATAATTTCCTTTTCTCTCCCTGCGCTCCAAGCTCCCTCGCGCAGATTCGCTGAATCGTCAAGCTGAGCGTTTTGTTCAAAATTGGTGTACAATTGAATCTAGGTTTCACGACGCCCAATTTTACCGTTTTGTGTCCGTCCCTCTAACAAACAAACCATGGTTTCCTATTGATGGCTGTCATAGTAACTTTCGGACTGCTCATTAAATACGCTCCACTAAAACATCGGCAACAAACGCTTATCGACACAAAATTGAAATAAGTGCAGCGTTATGGCAGGTCGCAATAGCCGTAAGACACACAGCCAAGCCCTCCTACTCAATGAAGGCAAAGGAAGGAAGGACGGAGGAAGGGTGGGGAGAGAGAGAGAGATGAAAAATGTAGAGGTTACCAGTAGCTGATTAGTGCTTATAACTTGTACAGGCATGCGCTAATTAATTCCTCCCATAAGAACTCAGTCACGTCGACGGAGCTGCATTCCATTGCCATGAAATGTTGTTAACACCGATAGCACCTTCATATGCAGGAATAAGAGCGTAAACGCTCCGCTACGCATGCTGCGGCGACCACTTCAGCGCGACTCAACAACTACGAAACTCTGGATATCGCTCAGCTATATACGCTTGCCGCCATGCCACCTCGCGACCTTCAATGACACCAGGCACGCTTGCGATAACGCCTATCCGTTCCTCCATACTAATTAGCACTTATAACTCCGTTTTAGTATTCACCACGCATCGTTGCACCTATAAATTCAGTGTGTGGGTGTTTCATTTTCCTCCTCGGCTCTTCCGAGCACCGCGTTTATATATTCGTGCGCAAGGACCTGCATGCGCTCGACCTAAACAACCTCATTCAAACGCACCAAGCAGGCAGAGAGGTGCGAGTAAGTCATCCCTTCAGCGTTTGCATACATGCCCGCGTAAAGCCGCACATGGCGCGTAAAAGCAATCATATTCACAACAGCGCCCAACGGCCCTTATACTGTTCCGTAAGCAGTATCGGATCACGGGACGAGAGCTTTGGATTTTAAAGCCTCCTTGTGCAAAGCACCTCCAGCAACTGATGCCAAGCCGAGTCTGCTATGCGTCTATACTGGAGGTCGATTAACGCGTTATGTGCATATGAGGGCTTGCGAACGTGCACGCGAAAGGTGCACGTGAATTCTCGTACGGCGGGCCTATAGGTATACTACACCTACTACGCGTACACGTATGGCACTCTCATGCGGTGCACGCACACTCGACGGCCGCTCTACATCACTTGAAAAGTCGTTTCCGGGCTGCTTAAATTAGGGCGCGGCCGCTCGGGAAAGAACGCGGTGTCGAGGCTAATTCGGGCCAAGCCCTGGGAACGCGGCTCAACCACTCAGCTACCTCCTACCCGTATATATAGTTACTCTTTTTTCTTCTTTTTTTTTTTTTTAACGGGCTCCGACTGTAATGAGACCGCTTCTTTGGCGCTGCAAGCCACTTGGCTCTCGGCTGTGATTTATAAAGCTGCCCGCGGGAGAATTACAAAAGGCCATTCATGCGCGCCTGTATCAGCTCGTATCAAGTTCTCTGGGCGCGGCAGGTGGCGCGGCGGAAGAGTATATGACGAAGCGGCGAAGCAGAGATCGTGATTGAGCCTCTCGTAGTTGCGACTGAGCATCTACAGCGTATATAGAAGTGGGCCGTTTTTTTTTTTTTATCTAGCGCACTAATTGCCCCGTTTATCTGCGCGGAGCCTCAAGGAAATACATACTCGATGCTTCTTGTTACCTGTGGCTCGAAATGGGCATTCCGTAAGATACAGCGGGCACAGGGGGCGTTATAAGATAGCCTCATGTGTTGGACGGTGTGATGAAAAATGAGGAGAGAAAATAATGTTTATGTACGAGAAATAACTGCCTTCCAGTTTGAGAGACAGTTTCTAAATCTAATCTGAAATATAATTTCCGGTCCCTGCTGCATGTCACAGTGGCTTCAGCCTTCAGATTTTGCCAGGTGTGTCGTGTAGCAAAACGGCATGAGAGAAAACGAACCGTTTCATTTGGAATTAAGTTTATGCCAATTATCTAAGCCTCGCAGTCGTTCGGCGCAAGTGAACAGAACCGAAGAGTTAGTGGGCGTTCGTGTTTATATGGTGCATGCTATGTGTTTCAAACCGGCGAACAAAGGGACTGAAAGACAAACACAACTGTGATCCGTCGTCGTGCGTATAGAACGTGTCCTTCAGTCCATGCACACTTAGCGCATCAATATTTAATGCTTCAACGCGGTGTGCTTGAACAAAGGGCCACAAGATGTTGCTTGCTGCTGCGGCTCAGTTCTCCGGTGTTGGGGTATTTCGTAAACAGTAATACGCATGCATGCACGGCAACGGGAGACAGTCTCATTGCAAAATGTAGTGACACCATTTATCCTTCCTACAGCCGTATATTGCAGCAAGGGTCTTGAAAGACGTCAAAGGCCACAAATTCAGTAACGAAATTCCAATGATTCTTACACCTTAAAAAAAGAAAAGCCAAATGTTATGCAACGACAGCGCGTTTTATCAAAGGCGGGCTATATGCAATCGCTAACTGTGCACTGTACAAACGCTCTAATTGCCTCAAAGTGGCGGCGCGTGTCACCACCCTGAAGAAACAGACATTGTATGGAGGCATATTACAAACCTTCTCACTTTTTAAGAAGGAACATATACGATGGGCGCCGCCATCTTGGAAACTAGACTGCTGCAGACACTCGTGCACCAGCTGCAATTGAATTCAGAAAGCTGTTCATTTGTACGCGCTCACTGCCACTTGCCGGCCGTTACCGCTAATCTAGAATCATCAAGATTGACTGGCACTGGCTGTGAACAATTGTGGCGCAAGAGTTTTTTTAAGTGCGGGCCATTGTTAAGCAAGGCTACCGGAAGTGACTGCCACAGTTCTGAGAGCAGTTATGTCGGTCGGCGCCTGGGAAAGATGCGAATGTAGAGATATCTCCAAACGGCGAAGGTGCAGGCACTTGCGACCTGAACGACGGCTATAGGGTGCATTTACGCCTTGGAGCGGGCGTCAGTCTTCTAACCACGTGCATGCAGTAAATGCGTTTCCCGCGCAGAGTGCGCACACGTTTAAAAGACTGTTATTTTGATCCGGAAAAGGGAAACGAGGCGTGCGTGCTCTGTTTAATAGTTTCGAGCAGTGAACCGTGCACGCGGAACAGATTCCGCGCCCCGCGGTGCGGTCGTCGTCGAATTTGCACACAATGGGTCGTCGAAGCGGCGACGGCGCAAGGGGGCGGCGTTACCGTTCGGCCGACTGCCTGCGCTGCCGCGCGCTCCGGCTTCCTTCTTGCGAGTTCTCCTAGAAACGCCGCCCCGCACTGCAGCTGCAGACGGTTGTGAACCGCTATTAACCGGGGCAGTGCCACGGAGGTCCCGCTGCAAGTACCGCACGTATACATAGCACGCACGTCACTTGCTCGGCCGAGCATTGCGCATGCAAGACGGCTCCTTCCGGTTGATGGTGGCGGACTCTAGACACTAAAGAGAAGCGCTTTAAGTTATAGGCTAATCATTTTAAGGTAAGTCATCAGTAAATTACGATTCATGCCATAGCAAAACGACCGCTCTTACAACGAGAGTACGTTTTGTAATCAGAAAATGACGCAAAACAACAATAACACCGACGACGACGACGACGACCACGACGATAACAACTATGACCGTAAGACTGGTGGCGACATTTCACCCACCAGCTCGCCTCGACGCGTTGGATTTTGACAGCGTTTACTCGTGTGCAGGTAATTGTTGATTGGTGAAAAATAACTACATTGCATTATAAAGGAACTAACTATTTAGCAAGCTTCAAGAACACTTCCTTTGTCTATAAGATGGCCAAGGTATGAGAAAACATTTAAAATCCGCAACGTCACATGACGTATAGCGATCCTGAAGCTTCGGTGAGGAATGAAAAATAAAATGGAAAGCTCGGATTTCATTTCCTCTTTTTAAGAATAATAAGCCATTTCCTGCCGAATGAAAGGGAAACTAGTTTTGAGAGAATGCTTTAGATAAGTCTAAATTGATTTCGGGCACCGGCTTTGTATCCCTTTAACACCGTCGTCACCTTTGTCCAGCGCTTGATGCATAGGTATGCATGCGCACCCTCGAGTACACTGACCCATAATGGATCCGAACTGATTTCACAGGCCTGAGATGGATCCTCAATCAGTGGCGAAGGGTTTGAGTGGACGTGATTATGAACAGGGTTGATCGGGTACCGGTTAAGTGAGTATACAAGCTAAAGTGAGTGAGTGACGAATTGAATTGAATTTAATTCTGGGGTCTTACGTGCCAAAAGCACGATTTGATTATGAGGCACGCCGTATGCGGGGGACTCCGGATTAATTTTGACCTCCAGGGGATCATTAACGTGCCCCCCATGCGCGGGACACGCGCGTTTTTGCATTTCGCCCCCATCGAAATGCGACTGTCGCGGCCGGGATTTGATCCCGCGAACTCGTGCTTAGCAGCGCAACACCATAGTTACTCACTCACCGTGGCGGGTGAGTGAGTAACGGTGAGTTTGAGCGGACGTATCGACATGCGTGACTGTCGGCGAGTGTGAGTCGAGGTATGGGCGTGTTAGGACCCCGGTAAGTGTGAATGAAAGCGACTGTGAACGCGAGTGAGTATTGATGAGTATGAGTATAGGAACGTGAGTATGTGTGAGTACATATAGCTCACAAAATTATCAGTGAGTGAGTATGAGTGAGCATTCGCTTATTGTGCCGATATGAGGCTTCGTGATATATAGCAGTGGTCGGCAATATGCTACAGCCTGAGAACGCTAACGTCGCTTCAACAAAAATGGAGGCACAGAAATAGGAATGTAACATTCGTCATCTTTTGCCATGGTGTCTAGTATACTTGTTAATATATTTGTATTTTGCATAACATACAATCCGCCGTGTGTCAGTTCTGCTTCCGAGCCTACACGTAGATGCGAAATCAAACCCCGGCCGCGGCGGCCGCATACCGGTGAAGTTGGAATACGCTTGTGTACTGTAATTGTGGTCACAATCAAATTACGTCTCCTCTCGTAGCTCACGGTGCAGTTAGGAGGTTTACAAAGCCCCAGCGATTGTATTTTCCACGTAGTAACTTCAACACTGTCGCCACGTGACACACTTAATGCAGTTAACACCAATCGAAGGATGAGCGCCGGAGTTGACATGATATTTTATATTTTAACGTATCTTCGACGAAGAATGCCGAGGATAAAGCAATGTTCCCAAAGATGATAATGCTTTTTCGTGCCAAGTGTGCTGTGCTTTTCCATTTGTTCGTGAAATTCGCCAAATAAAAAGCTGACTGTTCGTCGCAACGACACTACGGCGACATCTCGGCTTCTGACGCAACCGCGACTCTAGCTGGGCAACGCATGTGCCAGGCACATTTGAGTTTACGACGCTGTTTCGGCGAAGAAGAAAAAAAAATATGCAAATTCAACGCGCATGCTAGAATCTATGTGAAACGAGGCCTTTCGCGAAATGGTTAAGTACTACACGACTAAATGCGATGCGTACAATTTGTTTATTTTCATCCTGTGCAACCGTGAAATCGTATGCAATTTTTATGCTTGTGCACCGCGCAGGTTGCAACTTTAACCTTACGCAATGTTTATGTTTATTCTCTATACAGCATTCACAAGGTTCGTGTTAAGGATAAAACTTTCTTAAAAGTGACTAGATGGTCAACGGTAGTGAGAAAAAGCATCCCGGTAGAGGACTTCTTGTCCACGGAGTAACTCAATTCGTAAATGAATGAGGTTTCGCATAACGAATGGTGTACTTTGATGTCTGAAATATATCAAATGAGGAGTGAACGAAAGAGGAGTGAATGCAATGACAAATTGTCAGACAAGGGCCCGATGTCTGTATTTCGCGCACCGCGGATTGCCAATGGCCATGATTATACGATAAACAGTTGAAGGGTCAGAGATTATCCGAGCGCAGTCTGATAGAAACACTCCGTTGTTTTGTGAATGCCGGTTTCTCAATGGGGTGGCAGGGCAAGGTGAGCGCAGGTCGTTTAGCGAATGTCTCTTTTCTTTTCCACGTGCTTGCTGTATGCATTCGCTCGCCGTCCACAGGGAGTCGAATGACTGCAAGAAAACCGGTCACGAGCACTCAATTATAATCGTGACTCCCTCTTTCACTTTTGTCTGCGCGGGGTAACAATTTCGCGCCGCAAGTTCGCTTCACCTCTCGGCTCTGACTGCTGCAGCGGTGACCTTGCTCCCCGGAAAAATGCATCCGTACGGACAAGCACCGAAAATTGCAGCCTTCCGGCACAAGCGACCCTGAAGTACGGACGCTGTAGAATCCCGTCCCACCGGCACCGACTCATGCAGTACAGCAATTGGGCTGAATACCGAGGTTAAGGCTGCGAGCATCACAGGGGCGTAGTCAAGGGGGGGGGTTGGGGGGGTTCAAACCCCCCCCCCCGAAATTTTTTCCGCACCCCCCCCCCCCCCCCCTCCAACCCCACTTACCCGCCCTTTGTTTTCGTCGCTTCGCGCTGACATAATTCATGAAACCGGTGCTACTATCACAATTTCATTCCTGGGCGCTTCCGTTTGGGTTGGTAATTTACAGCGAATCATGTCTGCATATGGAAAAAACTGTCACGGTTTTTGTCAAGGCTTTGACACTCTGTGAAGTTTTGGGCGAGAATGTGGCGGCCGCATTCTGAAGCAACAAATGCGCAACAAATGAAGCAACAAATGCGGCAGCCGCTTTTAGATGATGGCGAAAACGCTCGAGGCCCGTTTACTTGATTTAGGTGCACGTTAAAGACCTCAGGTGGTCGAAATCTCCGGTATACATTTCCGCCGCTTCCCTTCAGGTGCCGATTAGGCCGCGCTCGCGCAGGATCTTAGGCTACGTTCACACTTGGTCTCGAAGCTGTAGGAAGAGGCAAAATCTTGCAAAACTCCGCCCGCCTAGGCGGCAAAACAGGCAGAAAAACAGGCTGCGAGCCAAATCGGTCTCGGGCCGATTTTTTCGCCATGGCGAAGCGGACACGCGGCGGAAAGTCGTTCTGCTTCACTGGAAGCTACACTAGCATGTAAACAACCGGTCGTAAAATTGAACATGGCACCAAAAGTGTAGGCTGTAATGCTGATCGACGCGATCAAGAACCAGCCCTTCCTCTACGACAAGAGTGGCACTAAAACGTACTGTCAGCAATACTCGCGATAGTATTCAACGTCGCGCGACCGGAGGTGCGGCAACGAAGCCTTGGCGTGACCCAACTTCTCGCGCTTTTGCAAAGCCAGGCGAACCCACCACCGCCGTTTCCGAGGTGTCCGCGTCTTCCATTTATTGATTGTCCATTTCTAGAAAACAAGTAGGTAGAAGTATAAAAGCCATTTCTTCTTTCACTTCCATGGCAGACAATAGTTAGGCAGATTCCTCGTTGGCGCTCCATAATTCTCCTCGCACGTGTACGGTATGTTGCAGAAGTCGCGGGGTGCTTTTCTCGTCGCGACGATAGATTGGGAGCGTAGGTCTCACGTAGGACGCGCAGGCTTTGGCGAGCCCCAACACAAGGGCCAGCCCGGGTTTTAGCTGTGGTGTTCCCGTTGCCCCTTTGGTGTCCTGGAGGCGCCGACAATACGAAATGATGAAATGTTATTACAACTTGTAAATAAAAGCTATTAAAGAAATATTATCACGCCTAGGCACCAACCTGTGACTCAGCGCTACCGCGCCCGTGTGCGGAGAATTACGGAACGCCAACGAGGAATTTACCGAAGGTCGCAGATGACACGCGAAGTTGCGCAAAATGATCACTTTTGATGACAGTACGTGGGTGAAACAATGAACATACCGCTCGAAATAATGCGATAATGAGCGCCACCACGCCGACAAACGTACGCAGACTAGATGGATCTGGACGAAAAGGGCAGCGGCGGCCGCGGCGGTAGCAAAACAAATGTGAACAATTTGGACAGGGGCGGAAAACATTTTCCGGCCGCTTTGGCCTTTCCGGCCGCTTTGGCTTTTCCGCCCGCTTGCCGCTTCCCAAGTGTGAACGTAGGCTTAGCCTGCGCGAGAAACGTCTCTTGTTTGCGATTGCGCCCCTACGGAAGGCTGGTAATTACTCTTGTGTTGTTGAATCCCAAACCAGCAATTACGGAAGGCTGGTAGTTGCTGTTTTGTTGTGGAATCCCAAACCAGCAATGTACACACGAAGGGGTTGATGACAGTAGTGAAATTCCACCGACTCGCAATAGAATGCACGAAACAGACAGCCGACAAGCATGAATTACTGCTGGGCGCAGTACAGCGTAAGTAAACTCTTGTTGCAGGCGCTGACAGTTCTCGTCGAAGTTCACGCGTCGTGGGAAATTAATTATGTGCACTATGCACTGAACAATACCGGAGTTCATTCCTGCATCACTAGTACACCAATCAGTCGAGATTCTGTGAGGTACAAGGCCGCTTCCTGTTTGCACCGGCGTAAGTGAAGCAGAAATGAGTTGCACGCACTACTTAAAATGCGTACTCATGCCATATCTATGCTGTACGGTGAAATATTCTGTACAATTCTGAATCTGTTGACGTAAAGGCAAATGACGGCTGCACGCTCGCACACAGCGGAAGACACAGCGGCCCATGCACTTGCCGCAGGAAATGCAACCCACTCGTATGAGGGAGCAGGGCGACGAAAGCTTCGAAAAAAAAATTCTTACGCGTTTTTGCGCGCATTTAGGTTTTCTAGCGCAAAGACGCAGCGAACAAGCTATTGCTATGGGAGTAGGTATAGCCTGGTCACACGTACGTGCATTTTCACGCGTATAGCCGTCCTTGACATGTGAAACGCACTTCGCCCCGACGAGGACGACGCCATCTACGCTTAACGGAAATTAACAATTAATGATGTCTTCTCCGATCGCACGGGTCGTCTCAATGATGCGTTTTCGAAGACTGGTCTATTCAGTGGCGCGATGAGAGACCGTTGCTCCAAACGCCCACTGTGCCTGTTGTACTTACTGTATTTACTGAGCTTGCTTTACTTTTTACTTAATTTCTTCACAAGCACACGCACATGCGAGGGGGTCCTATGTCTTTGATATACATGTATAGAGCCTGCTTAAACTATCGATATTTATTATCGATCACGTGACCTAGAGGAAAGCAGAAGCTTGCCCCCCCCCCCCCCCCCCCCCCCCCCCCCCCCCCCCCCGGTCGGGCCGGTGAACCCCCCCCGAAAAAAATTTCTGGCTACGCCCCTGGAGCATCATGCAGTTACATTCTTCGCGTGTCTCTATAGTCCATTCTTCGTATCTGCAGAATTGTTGATGCATCTGACGTCAACGCGATAGGACGTTATGTGCTTAGATTGCATTGCTTCCGACACCTACAGCGTCACAGAATATAAGACTCCCCATTTCAAGCAATAGGAAGCCATCAGAACGATAGAATACGTTGGGTAATTTCTTCCAGTGGGAGTGTAAATATTTTGTTGCAACTTTGTTGCAATGACACAATGATGTTCATTTGATGAGAAAACATAGGAATAAACCAAATTAGGGGCAAGCGTTTGACTACTCATAATGTGGGTACAAACGACGGCTCGCTACAGTATACAGATGCGTCCAATCATCGCCACATGGAGTTTATGCACGTTGGCAAAAACGACCTGTTCAGGGGCGTCAGAAGTGCTCGGCGTCAAAAGGCGAAGTGCAACCATTTAGGCGATAAACGAAAATACAAGTGCGAAGTTCGCTTCCTCTTCTACAAGAACGGTCTATCACCCATCAATAATCAAGGACGACATCTACCTCAAGCTCAATTAGGCACTTCGTATATCTTTTTTGCTTACTTATCACCCACAGCTTCAAAGTACATGCGCACTGCAGAAAGGATCGAGCGGTAGTATAGAAAAATAAAAATGCAGGGCGGTAAAATATTAGATTAACAAGTGGCGTGGTTAGTATCATCTTGAAGTTCGATGCGTCAGGAATGGCAGCAACTGAATGCTGAAAGGTGGTTCCAGTCGTTACACGTGCACGTGCGGGCCAGTATACGGCAATGGTACACACAGGTTTGCCTGACAAGACGGCACTGCAACCTTTTTTACGTGATCAGTCTAAGATGAAATGTAGAAAGAATACGCAAATAGTTTATTGTTTTGGTACTAGGTTATAACCGTAATTCTTGCGGGAAAGGCGAACTCGACTACATTTACGCCGTAATAGATAAGCCAAAAAGTATTTTTTTCATAAATTTAACGCTGTTTCATTGCAGTTTTTTAATTCGAATCTCTCTGCTCTGCATAGTGCCAATAATTCGTCCACCTTGTACACATCACAACTCTGGACAATATACTTTTTCTGAGAGTGTCCTAGAACCAAGAATATTTATAACGAGCCATGTACTCGTGTGTGGCCACATGGTCCGCATTTAGTGGCTTCACGCTAGATTAAACGGCTCGAATAAGTGTCCCAATAATGATCTCTGTGACCGGATCTTTCATGTCAAGAGAGGCAGCGCGTGCGATAAACAAAAACTGTAAGGAATAGAAATGTGGGTTATTTCCGCACTTGGGAAGCTTTCCGCGTCCTGTATTTTGTGACCTCCATTCACTATGAAAACATTCCGCTGCATGTTTTTGCCGATGTCTCTGCCGTACCCTTGTCATCGTGACTTTTCGATCAAGCGTTAAGCACGAATAGTGCACAAACAGATGTTTTCAAACTGGCGCGGAACTGAAGGAGCCGAAATGTTAGACGCGCCCGTAATGCGCAACAACTCGGGTCGTGACCTTATAGGAAGCTACACTGGAATCACATTTACCTCAGCGGTGCCAGCGCGAACCACAGCGACACGCGGTAAATTTGAACTTGCGCTGTCTGTCCCGGTTAAATCGTGGGCTTCCGGGGTACCAAGAAACGCAATTCTTTAATAAAAGTGAGTATAGATGCGTCATCTCACGAATGAGGAGTTCCTGAGACCATAACAAATGGTAAATGGGTGCTTTATTTTGCGTCATCTACATCCACATAGCTTGCACTGTATCAGTTTATATACGCACGTACATTACACACTACCCCGGCAGAATGCCAGCTGCCGATGTGAAGCGCTCCGAACGAAAGAACGAGGGTATAGGGAGTGGGACCATCAGGGTTCTCACCTACTCGTGTAGGACGAGTCAGAAGCACTGGTTAAAAAAATAAGGAGAAAATAGAGATTGTTTCCGATAGATGGCGCCCCGAATCGACGCCGCAGAAACACCTCGTTCGCGTGCCTTAGCGATACGGCTGCGCGTAGCAGCGCCCCAAGTGCCTCGGCGTGCGTGAGGACTCGGGCGCACCGGGAGACAATGGCCCGCCCCGCCCGGCGTGCGAGTGTCTCGGTCCTCGTTTGGAACCACGCACGCAGCCTCGGCTCCAGGTACTTAGCGGTGCCGCCGATCAACGCTCCCTCCCACGAGAGAGCGCATTAACCCACTTGCAAGGCCGTCCTTTAAACGTATACATGGGAGCCGGATAGGAGGAGGCCATTGTTCTCACGTCGCGCGCCGATTTAAAACGCGGTAGCCGACAGGGCCGCCCGGCCATGATCGGGAGTTCGGTCGGCCGCACGAAAGAGGTTTGCTGCTGCTTACTCGCTTTGTTGACCAGCCGATGACGTCAGTAATGCCGGCTGCTTGCTATAGGTGCGAGCGTAACTGACGGCGTAACAA